>NW_027638175.1:52292-67292 GCF_951216825.1 Electrona antarctica
CTGAGCGCTGGGTGTTACTATTTGATAGGACGGAGAACTCCGTGTATGCCTATCGGGGTGTTAAGTATATTAAAACGAGCGAGAAATGCTTTATAAAGTTGGAGGAAAAAAAAGTATATTTTTATTTTTTTTAATAACATTTAACTTTGGTAAATAATTGTAATTGACTTCCAGGATTAAGTACATCTGTCCTCTCCTCCGCCTCTCCTCTCCTCTCCTCTCCTCTCCTCTCCTCTCCTCTCCTCTCCTCTCCTCTCCTCTCCTCTCCTCTCCTCTCCTCTCCTCTCCTCTCCTCTCCTCTCCTCTCCTCTCCTCTCCTCTCCTCTCCCCTCCCCTCCTCTCCTCTCCTCTCCTCCGCCCCCCTCTCCTCCGCCCCCCTCTCCTCTCCTCTCCTCTCCTCTCCTCTCCTCTCCTCTCCTCTCCTCTCCTCTCCTCTCCTCTCCTCTCCTCTCCTCTCCTCTCCCCTCCCCTCCCCTCCCCTCTCCTCTCCTCTCCTCTCCTCTCCTCTCCTCTCCTCTCCTCTCCTCTCCTCTCCTCTCCTCTCCTCTCCTCTCCCCTCCCCTCCCCTCCTCTCCTCTCCTCTGTCCAGCCAGAGTATAAATGAGATTACATCACCAGTCAATGCTCGCTAATCAGTGATATTAACCCATTCAGACCTGAGATCACATTCTACAAATGTCTTCTAAATCCTGACAGTTTTCTGAAAAAAAACCCTATGTTTATGTCAGTGGTTTTCAAACTATGTCACGTCAAGGACCCCAAAAATTATCTGTAATTTCCCGCCGGACCCCCATCAGAAAATATGTTGTTCCAGGGACCCCCCCCCCCCCCCCCCCCTCCCAGAAGCAAATATTCGACTTAAAAACGTTCGCTCTGAAAGAATATAATATACTCAAAGATTTGCACCACATTTTCATGATTTTTTTCTAAAATAGCAGGCCTAGAAGCTCATAGCGCAGCACTCTGTGCCGCGCTATGAGCTTGTAGATCTGCTATTTTTTCGATAGCGCATAATGCTTTAAAACACCCAAAGGCGTTCCCGCCCAGAACGGGTTAACCCTGAACTGGAGTGTTATGGAAAGTCATTATTTCTGCCACATATGGAGATAATTGAGGTATTGATCGGTTGACACGTCTTCTAAACCGATCACATCTCCATCCTGATGCTCTGCGTCCACGCAGAATGGTTCTAAACCGATCACATCTCCATCCTGATGCTCTGCGTCCACGCAGAATGGTTCTAAACCGATCACATCTCCATCCTGATGCTCTGCGTCCACGCAGAATGGTTCTAAACCGATCACATCTCCATCCTGATGCTCTGCGTCCACGCAGAAATGTAATCAATCATCGTAGTTAACCCATTCTGGGCGTTAAGGAACCCCTTTTGGTGTTAGCATTATGCTATGCTTTAGCTATTGAAAAATAGCAGATCTACAAGCTCATCTACGAGCTTGTAGGTCTGCTATTTTAGAAAAATTGAAGAACGACTGACATAAAAAACATAGCTTTTTCAGAAAACTGTCAGGATGTAGAAGAACATTTATAGAATCTGATCAAAATCAAAATGGGTTAAAGGACAACTTTAGTTTTTTTTGTCAACCGAGGTTCATGTTTTAAGGTTGTTATTAGAGAAAGTAAAATATGTTATTTTATATTATTCTTTTGAGTGCTGCAACCACTCCCTTACGGAGCTATGTGTGTGTAAAGCCCTTGGATAAAGACACTATATAACCACTCCCTTACGGAGCTGTGTGTGTGTAAAGCCCTTGGATAAAGACACTATATAACCACTCCCTTACGGAGCTGTGTGTGTGTAAAGCCCCTGGATAAAGACACTATATAACCACTCCCATACGGAGCTCTGTGTGTGTAAAGCCCTTGGATAAAGACACTATATAACCACTCCCTTACGGAGCTGTGTGTGTGTAAAGCGCCTTGGATAAAGACACTATATAACCACTCCCTTACGGAGCTGTGTGTGTGTAAAGCGCCTTGGATAAAGACACTATATAACCACTCCCTTACGGAGCTGTGTGTGTGTAAAGCGCCTTGGATAAAGACACTATATAACCACTCCCTTACGGAGCTGTGTGTGTGTAAAGCGCCTTGGATAAAGACACTATATAACCACTCCCTTACGGAGCTGTGTGTGTGTAAAGCGCCTTGGATAAAGACACTATATAACCACTCCCTTACGGAGCTCTGTGTGTGTAAAGCGCCTTGGATAAAGACACTATATAACCACTCCCTTACGGAGCTGTGTGTGTGTAAAGCGCCTTGGATAAAGACACTATATAACCACTCCCTTACGGAGCTGTGTGTGTGTAAAGCGCCTTGGAACCACTCCCTTACGGAGCTGTGTGTGTGTAAAGCGCCTTGGAACCACTCCCTTACGGAGCTCTGTGTGTGTAAAGCGCCTTGGATAAAGACAACCACTCCCTTACGGAGCTATGTGTGTGTAAAGCCCTTGGATAAAGACACTATATAACCACTCCCTTACGGAGCTGTGTGTGTGTAAAGCCCTTGGATAAAGACACTATATAACCACTCCCTTACGGAGCTCTGTGTGTGTAAAGCCCTTGGATAAAGACACTATACAACCACTCCCATACGGAGCTGTGTGTGTGTAAAGCCCTTGGATAAAGACACTATATAACCACTCCCTTACGGAGCTGTGTGTGTGTAAAGCCCTTGGATAAAGACACTATATAACCACTCCCTTACGGAGCTGTGTGTGTGTAAAGCCCTTGGATAAAGACACTATATAACCACTCCCTTACGGAGCTGTGTGTGTAAAGCGCCTTGGATAAAGACACTATATAACCACTCCCTTACGGAGCTGTGTGTGTGTAAAGCGCCTTGGATAAAGACACTATATAACCACTCCCTTACGGAGCTATGTGTGTGTAAAGCGCCTTGGAACCACTCCCTTACGGAGCTATGTGTGTGTAAAGCGCCTTGGATAAAGACTATATAGAGCTCTGTGTGTGTAAAGCCTTGGATACAGACTATATAGAGCTCTGTGTGTGTAAAGCCTTGGATAAAGACAACCACTCCCTTACGGAGCTATGTGTGTGTAAAGCCCTTGGATAAAGACACTATATAAATAAATGCACCATTTACCATTTATGTCCGAATGCCGCTACAGTATATGTGTGAGCTTCTATATTTTTGGATTATTTTAAAAGGTATTAAAACAGAATAATAATAACAAGAGGTTAACATACATGTCCATACATAACAGGGCGGGGGGGGGGGGGGGGGGTAAACTCTCCGATATGAACATCTGCTGTTAATTAAGAAGCATTAATGTAGTTATGAAGCATTGATTTAATATCTGGTCCAGTTTGGTGCTAACTCTCCTCCACGCTCCGTTAATCTCGCTCGTCCTGTGTGGAGTGATTGGTGCTCGTTAACGATGCTATGATGGACCTAATTAAAAGATTGATTTAGCGCCCGGCCGTCCCCCCCCCCCCCGCCCGGCCGTCTCTTAGAAACTGCACACCGACGGTTTCATGTCCCCACCTGAGCGGCGAGTCTGTGATCAGCGTGTTTCACTGAAGCTGGTCTGAGGCTCAGCTGGACGTGTTTCACTGAAGCTGGTCTGAGCCTCAGCTGGACGTGTTTCACTGAAGCTGGTCTGAGGCTCAGCTGGACGTGTTTCACTGAAGCTGGTCTGAGCCTCAGCTGGACGTGTTTCACTGAAGCTGGTCTGAGGCTCAGCTGGACGTGTTTCACTGAAGCTGGTCTGAGCCTCAGCTGGACGTGTTTCACTGAAGCTGGTCTGAGGCTCAGCTGGACGTGTTTCACTGAAGCTGGTCTGAGCCTCAGCTGGACGTGTTTCACTGAAGCTGGTCTGAGGCTCAGCTGGACGTGTTTCACTGAAGCTGGTCTGGGCCTCAGCTGGACGTGTTTCACTGAAGCTGGTCTGAGGCTCAGCTGGACGTGTTTCACTGAAGCTGGTCTGAGGCTCAGGGCTGAGACGTGGTTCACTGAAGCTGGTCTGAGGCTCAGCTGGAAGTGTTTCACTGAAGCTGGTCTGAGCCTCAGCTGGACGTGTTTCACTGAAGCTGGTCTGAGGCTCAGCTGGACGTGTTTCACTGAAGCTGGTCTGAGGCTCAGCTGGACGTGTTTCACTGAAGCTGGTCTGAGGCTCAGGGCTGAGACGTGGTTCACTGAAGCTGGTCTGAGCCTCAGCTGGACGTGTTTCACTGAAGCTGGTCTGAGGCTCAGGGCTGAGACGTGGTTCACTGAAGCTGGTCTGAGGCTCAGGGCTGAGACGTGGTTCACTGAAGCTGGTCTGAGGCTCAGCTGGACGTGTTTCACTGAAGCTGGTCTGAGCCTCAGCTGGACGTGTTTCACTGAAGCTGGTCTGAGGCTCAGCTGGACGTGTTTCACTGAAGCTGGTCTGAGGCTCAGCTGGACGTGTTTCACTGAAGCTGGTCTGAGGCTCAGCTGGACGTGTTTCACTGAAGCTGGTCTGAGGCTCAGGGCTGAGACGTGGTTCACTGAAGCTGTTCCTTTTAACCAATTTAGACCTTCTACAAATGTCTTCTAAATGTCTTCTAAATCCTGACAGTTTTCTGAAAAACCCCATGTTTCTATGTCAGTGGTTCTCAAACATTTTCATGTCAAGGACCCCCAGAATTATCTGCATTTGGCCGCTGACCCCCATCTGAAAATATGTTGTTCCAAAACATTCGCGCTAAAACAATAACGACTTGCGCCATATTTTCACGATCTTTAAAAAATAGCAGACCTACAAGCTCGTAGCAAGCCACTCGGTGGCGCGCTACGAGCTTGTAGGTCTGCTATTTTTCAACAGCTAAAGTATAACATAATGCTTTAAAACACCAAAAGGGGTTCCTGTCCGGAATGGATTAAGACCGTCGAGAGTTCAACACAGTTGTTTTCAACTTTGTGTCACATCAAGGTCCATTATTTATTCAGGACTTGAGCCACGTACCGAGGATTAGTCATTGGTTTTTATTTGTATTTTTGTCCTATGGAAGCAATTAGCTTTCAATAATTAATTAATTAATCCATCCCTCTCTCCATCCATCCCTCCCTCCCTTCCTCCTTCCCTCCCTCCCTCCCTCCCTCCCTCTCTCCATCCATCCCTCCCTCTCTCCATCCATCCCTCCCTCCCTCCCTCCCTCTCTCCATCCATCCCTCCCTTCCTCCTTCCCTCCCTCCCTTCCTCCTACCCTCCCTTCCTCCTGCCCTCCCTCCCTCCCTCCCTCCATCCCTCCCTCTCTCCATCCATCCCTCCCTCCCTTCCTCCTTCCCTCCCTCCCTCCCTCCCTCCATCCATCCCTCCCTCCCTTCCTCCTTCCCTCCCTCCCTCCATCCATCCTTCCCTCCCTCCCTTCCTCCTTCCCTCCCTCCCTCCCTCCCTCCCTCCCTCCCTCCCTCCATCCCTCCCTCCCTCCCTCCCTCCCTCCCTCCCTCCATCCATCCCTCCCTCCCTCCCTTCCTCCTTCCCTCCCTCCCTTCCTCCTTCCCTCCCTCCCTCCATCCCTCCCTCCCTTCCTCCTTCCCTCCCTCCCTCCCTCCCTCCCTCCCTCCCTCCCTCCCTCCCTCCCTCCCTCCCTCCCTCTCTCCATCCATCCCTCCCTCCCTTCCTCCTTCCCTCCCTCCCTCCATCCATCCATCCCTCCCTCCCTTCCTCCTTCCCTCCCTCCCTCTCTCCATCCCTCTCTCCATCCCTCCCTCCCTCTCTCCATCCCTCCCTCCCTCAATCCCTCCATCCCTCCCTCCCTCCCTCCCTCCCTCTCTCCATCCCTCCCTCCCTCCCTCCCTCTCTCCCTCCCTCCCTCCCTATCTCCATCACTCCCTCCCTCCATCTCTCCCTCCCTCCATCACACCCTCCCTCCATCCCTCCCTCCCTCCATCCATCCCTCCCTCAATCCCTCCCTCCCTTCATCCCTCCCTCAATCCCTCCATCCATCCATCCATCCCCCCTTCCTCCCTCCCTCCATCCCTCCCTCAATCCCTCCCTCCATCCCTCAATCCCTCCCTCCATCATACCCTCTCTCCATCCCTCTCTCCATCCATCCCTCCCTCCATCCCTCCCTCCCTCCATCACACCCTCCCTCCATCCCTATCTCCATCCTTCCCTCCCTCCCTCCCTCCATTCTTCCCTCCCTCCCTCCATCCCTCCCTCCCTCCCTCCCTACATCCTGTGACATCACACTGACTTTCCTGTTTGTCATTGGTGTATTATTTATTGATGTTTATTGTTTTGGGAGAAAACGGCCGTGAAAAAGCTTATTTTGTACGCGCGGTCGGTCGCGCCAACTGGCCGCGTTAGCATGCGACGCTAAGCGCTCCATCTGGCGCTGCGTGGCGGCCCTAGCCAGGGGAAACAGATGGAATTGTTTTCACAAGCTGTTTAAATATGGCGTCAATCTCACTGCCCCGCCCCCGAGACGTCCATGTTCTCACTGCTCGGCCCCGAGACGTCTCACTGCTCGGCCCCGAGACGTCTCACTGCTCCGCCCCGCCCCCGAGACGTCCATGTTCTCACTGCCCCGCCCCCGAGACGTCCATGTTCTCACTGCTCGGCCCCGAGACGTCTCACTGCTCGGCCCCGAGACGTCTCACTGCTCCGCCCCGCCCCCGAGACGTCCATGTTCTCACTGCTCGGCCCCGAGACGTCTCACTGCTCGGCCCCGAGACGTCTCACTGCTCGGCCCCGAGACGTCTCACTGCTCGGCCCCGAGACGTCTCACTGCTCGGCCCCGAGACGTCTCACTGCTCGGCCCCGAGACGTCTCACTGCTCGGCCCCCGAGACGTCTCACTGCCCCGCCCCCGAGACGTCCATGTTCTCACTGCCCCGCCCCCGAGACGTCCATGTTCTCATTGCTCGGCCCCGAGACGTCTCACTGCCCGGCCCCCGAGACGTCCATGTTCTCACTGCTCGGCCCCGAGACGTCTCACTGCTCGGCCCCGAGACGTCTCACTGCTCGGCCCCGAGACGTCTCACTGCTCGGTCCCGAGACGTCTCACTGCTCGGCCCCGCCCCCGAGACGTCTCACTGCTCGGCCCCGAGACGTCTCACTGCTCGGCCCCGAGACGTCTCACTGCTCGGTCCCGAGACGTCTCACTGCTCGGCCCCGCCCCCGAGACGTCTCACTGCTCGGCCCCGAGACGTCTCACTGCTCGGCCCCGAGACGTCTCACTGCTCGGCCCCGAGACGTCTCACTGCTCGGCCCCGAGACGTCTCACTGCTCGGCCCCGAGACGTCTCACTTCTCGGCCCCGAGACGTCTCACTGCTCGGCCCCGAGACGTCTCACTGCTCGGCCCCGAGACGTCTCACTGCTCGGCCCCGAGACGTCTCACTGCTCGGCCCCGAGACGTCTCACTGCTCGGCCCCGAGACGTCTCACTGCTCGCCCCCGAGACGTCTCACTGCTCGGCCCCGAGACGTCTCACTGCTCGGCCCCGAGACGTCTCACTGCTCGGCCCCGAGACGTCTCACTGCTCGGCCCCGAGACGTCTCACTGCTCGCCCCCGAGACGTCTCACTGAGGCAACACTGTCCTGTCCTGTCCTGTGCTGTGCTGTGCTGTCCTGTCCTGTCCTGTCCTGTCCTGTCCTGTCCTGTCCTGTCCTGTCCTGTCCTGTCCTGTCCTGTCCTGTGCTGTAGCTGTAGCTGTGCTTTGCTGTGCTGTGCTGTTGTTTGTTGTGCACAGAGAACAAAGCGTGTCTGATAAATGCATAAATTGTAAATTGTAACGTGCCATGGTGGTCAGAACTACAAACATGGTGGTCATGTGGTGCCATGTCTTCACAGAGAACTACAAACATGGTAGTTGTGTGGTGTCATGTCTTCACAGAGAACTACAAACATGGTGGTCATGTGGTGGCATGTCTTCACAGATAACTACAAACATGGTAGTTATGTGGTGTCTTGTCTTCAGATAACTACAGACATGGTGGTCATGTGGTGTCATGTCTTCACAGAGAACTACAAACATGGTGGTCATGTGGTGGCATGTCTTCACAGATAACTACAAACATGGTGGTCATGTGGTGTCATGTCTTGTCGTTCACAGAGAACCAGAGGACAGAAGAGGAAGAGGGTCTCCATATGTGAGGACAGAGATGACAAGATGGAGGTTAGTCCCTTCCTTCACTAATATAACACTAACAAAATGGAGGCTAGTCTCTTCACTGAGTCTACCTTTAATAAAACACTAACAAGATGGAGGCTAGTCCCTTCACTGAGCCTACCTTTAATAAAACACTAACAAGATGGAGGTTAGTCTCTTCCTTCACTGAGCCCACCTTTAATAAAACACTAACAAGATGGAGGTTAGTCCCTTCACTGAGCCTACCTTTAATAAAACACTAACACGGTGGAGGCTAGTCTCTTCACTTAGCCTACCTTTAATAAAACACTAACAAGATGGAGGTTAGTCTCTTCACTGAGTCTACCTTTAATAAAACACTAACAAGATGGAGGTTAGTCTCTTCACTGAGTCTACCTTTAATAAAACACTAACAAGATGGAGGCTAGTCTCTTCACTAAGCCTACCTTTAATAAAACACTAACAAGATGGAGGTTAGTCTCTTCACTGAGTCTACCTTTAATAAAACACTAACAAGATGGAGGCTAGTCTCTTCACTAAGCCTACCTTTAATAAAACACTAACAAGATGGAGGTTAGTCTCTTCACTGAGTCTACCTTTAATAAAACACTAACAAGATGGAGGCTAGTCCCTTCCTTCACTGAGTCTACCTTTAATAAAACACTAACAAGATGGAGGTTAGTCTCTTCCTTCACTGAGCCTACCTTTAATAAAACACTAACAAGATGGAGGCTAGTCTCTTCCTTCACTGAGTCTCTTCACTGAGCCTACCTTTAATAAAACACTAACAAGATGGAGGTTAGTCTCTTCCTTCACTGAGTCTACCTTTAATAAAACACTAACAAGATGGAGGCTAGTCCCTTCACTGAGCCTACCTTTAATAAAACACTAACAAGATGGATGTTAGTCTCTTCACTGAGTCTACCTTTAATAAAACACTGAACAAGATGGAGGTTAGTCTCTTCACTGAGTCTACCTTTAATAAAACACTAACAAGATGGAGGCTAGTCCCTTCACTGAGCCTACCTTTAACACTAACAAGATGGAGGTTAGTCTCTTCCTTCACTGAGCCTACCTTTAATAAAACACTAACAAGATGGAGGCTAGTCCCTTCACTGAGCCTACCTTTAACACTAACAAGATGGAGGTTAGTCTCTTCCTTCACTGAGCCTACCTTTAATAAAACACTAACAAGATGGAGGTTAGTCTCTTCCTTCACTGAGTCTACCTTTAATAAAACACTAACAAGATGGAGGTTAGTCTCTTCACTTAGCCTACCTTTAATACAACACTAACAAGATGGAGGTTAGTCTCTTCACTGAGTCTACCTTTAATAAAACACTAACAAGATGGAGGTTAGTCTCTTCACTGAGCCTACCTTTAATAAAACACTAACAAGATGGAGGTTAGTCTCTTCCTTCACTGAGCCCACCTTTAATAAAACACTAACAAGATGGAGGTTAGTCCCTTCACTGAGCCTACCTTTAATAAAACACTAACACGGTGGAGGCTAGTCTCTTCACTTAGCCTACCTTTAATAAAACACTAACAAGATGGATGCTAGTCTCTTCACTAAGCCTACCTTTAATAAAACACTAACACGATGGAGGTTAGTCTATTCACTGAGTCTACCTTTAATAAAACACTAACAAGATGGAGGTTAGTCTCTTCACTGAGTCTACCTTTAATACAAAACTAACAAGATGGAGGTTAGTCTCTTCCTTCACTGAGTCTACCTTTAATAAAACACTAACAAGATGGAGGTTAGTCTCTTCACTGAGTCTACCTTTAATAAAAAACTAACATTTTATTTCCACTAAAAAATCCCTAAGACATCTTGGGTGGTTATTATAAAGACGTCAGGAGACGTCCTGGGCATACAATGTGTTTTAATGTTTGCGTTAACCCATTATGTGTACGAGAACCCCTTTTGGTGTTTTAAGGATTATGTTATACTTTTAGCTATTGAAAAATAGCAGACCTACAAGCTCGGTGCCGCGCTACGAGCTTGTAGCTTGGAACTACATATGTTCAGATGGGGGTCGACAGCCAAATACATATCATTCTGGAGGTCCTTGACATGAAAATGTTTGAGGACGACTGAGGGTTTTTCTGAAAACTGTCAGGATGTAGAAGACATTCTGTAGGTCTGAACATTCTGTAGAATCTGGTCTCGGGTCTGAACATTCTGTAGAATCTGGTCTCGGGTCTGAACATTCTGTAGAATCTGGTCTCAGGTCTGAACATTCTGTAGAATCTGGTCTCAGGTCTGAACATTCTGTAGAATCTGGTCTCAGGTCTGAACATTCTGTAGAATCTGGTCTCGGGTCTGAACATTCTGTAGAATCTGGTCTCGGGTCTGAACATTCTGTAGAATCTGGTCTCGGGTCTGAACATTCTGTAGAATCTGGTCTCAGGTCTGCACATTCTGTAGAATCTGGTCTCAGGTCTGAACATTCTGTAGAATCTGGTCTCGGGTCTAAACATTCTGTAGAATCTGGTCTCGGGTCTGAACATTCTGTAGAATCTGGTCTCGGGTCTGAACATTCTGTAGAATCTGGTCTCGGGTCTGAACATTCTGTAGAATCTGGTCTCGGGTCTGAACATTCTGTAGAATCTGGTCTCGGGTCTGAACATTCTGTAGAATCTGGTCTCAGGTCTGAACATTCTGTAGAATCTGGTCTCGGGTCTAAACATTCTGTAGAATCTGGTCTCGGGTCTAAACATTCTGTAGAATCTGGTCTCGGGTCTGAACATTCTGTAGAATCTGGCCTCGGGTCTAAACATTCTGTAGAATCTGGTCTCTGGTCTAAACATTCTGTAGAATCTGGTCTCGGGTCTAAACATTCTGTAGAATCTGGTCTCTGGTCTAAACATTCTGTAGAATCTGGTCTCAGGTCTGAACATTCTGTAGAATCTGGTCTCTGGTCTGAACATTCTGTAGAATCTGGTCTCAGGTCTAAACATTCTGTAGAATCTGGTCTCAGGTCTGAACATTCTGTAGAATCTGGTTTCTGGTCTAAACGGGTTTAAACTGGTTTCAGGACCTGATGCCGCGGGAGCGCCGTCAGCGCAGACAGTCTGCGTCTGCGTCTGCGCTGCAGAGGAAACCCAAGGCAGACGACAGCCGCACCGACTGCAGCTCGTGCAAGGAGACAGGAGACAACGACAACCTAGTGAGGTCGGTGCGCACGCACGCCCACACACACACACACACACACGCACGCATGCATGCCCACACACACTAACACACACACGCACACAAATTTTAAAAAATAAACTAAAAAAAAAAAGTGCATAATTTATTCTAATTGTTGCAATTTACGAGCTGCGTTCGCTTCCCGTGTCCGCACGTCTTACTTGTTAGGCTACTGTGGTTGTATTCCTCACTCACCTCCACTCAGTGGACTCACCTCCACTCACCTCCACTCAGTGGACTCACCTCCACTCACCTCCACTCAGTGGACTCACCTCCACTCACCTCCACTCAGTGGACTCACCTCCACTCACCTCCACTCAGTGGACTCACATCCACTCAGTGGACTCACCTCCACTCACCTCCACTCAGTGGACTCACATCCACTCAGTGGACGGAGCTGTTCCTCACTCACCTCCACTCAGTGGACGGAGCTGTTGTGTTGGTTGTGGTTCCAGTTCCACCTCCACTCAGTGGACGGAGCTGTTGTGTTGGTTCCAGTTCCACCTCCACTCAGTGGACGGAGCTGTTGTGTTGGTTGTGGTTCCAGTTCCACCTCTACTCCGTCTATCTTGCCCTCTCTTTTGGGCCAGTGGGGCCGTGGCCCACGGGCCCTTGGCTCTCAGGGGCCCTTCGGGGAAATTAGACCGTGAGGTACTAGGTTTGATGCCCTGAAAAGGGCTCCTGGGACCCTCCATTGGCTGTTGATTTTGTTAAACTTAGGTTAAAAAGATGATGAAAACATGGAAAAACACGAAAATGTTGCACGCGCGCTATGGGGGCCCTGCAAATATTACCGGCCCAGGGGCCTCTTGGGGGTTAATCCGTCCCTGTTTTGGTAATATTTTATGTCTTGTTTTGACCGTTCAAAGAATCAATACTCAACTTTACCCTGAGGCGACGGCAGAGTCTGCAGCCCTAACTGTTCACTTTACCCTGAGGCGACGGCAGAGTCTGCAGCGCTAACTGTTCACTTTACCCTGAGGCGACGGCAGAGTCTGCAGCGCTAACTGTTCACTTTACCCTGAGGCGACGGCAGAGTCTGCAGCGCTAACTGTTCACTTTACCCTGAGGCGACGGCAGAGTCTGCAGCGCTAACTGTTCACTTTACCCTGAGGCGACGGCAGAGTCTGCAGCGCTAACTGTTCACTTTACCCTGAGGCGACGGCAGAGTCTGCAGCCCTAACTGTTCACTTTACCCTGAGGCGACGGCAGAGTCTGCAGCCCTAACTGTTCACTTTACCCTGAGGCGACGGCAGAGTCTGCAGCCCTAACTGTTCACTTTACCCTGAGGCGACGGCAGAGTCTGCAGCGCTAACTGTTCACAGTCCAGTAAATCCCTCTGTACTCTAACAGTCTGCAGGACTAACTGTTAAGAGACGAGTAAATCCCTCTGTACTCTAACAGTCTGCAGGACTAACTGTTCACAGACCAGTAAATCCCTCTGTACTCTAACAGTCTGCAGGACTAACTGTTCACAGACCAGTAAATCCCTCTGTACTCTAACAGTCTGCAGCGCTAACTGTTCACAGACCAGTAAATCCCTCTCTACTCTAACAGTCTGCAGGACTAACTGTTCACTTTACCCTGAGGCGACGGCAGAGTCTGCAGCGCTAACTGTTCACAGACCAGTAAATCCCTCTGTACTCTAACAGTCTGCAGCGCTAACTGTTCACAGACCAGTAAATCCCTCTGTACTCTAACAGTCTGCAGCGCTAACTGTTCACAGACCAGTAAATCCGTCTGTACTCTAACGTACAGCCAGTAAGCAGCCCAGTGTAAACTCTATTTCCTGCCCGTGTCGTGAAAGGCCCTTCACAATAAAGCGTCCTCCCTTCACCTCCCAATGAACTACATTTTACACTGCTTATTATTGACAGGAAATGTAGTCTTAGTCGCGGTGCCCTCACATCACACAGCTATGTGTGTCCCTGTGTCCGTCCGTCCGCCCGTCCACTAAGGACAGTACAGTACAGTGCACAGTACAGTAACTATAACAATAAATATATATACCGTAAATCCTCAAATACATTCCTTCCTTCAATAAAAAGCCGCCCCCCTATTAATTACCAGGGGTGGCGTTGAATTAAGTATATAAAAACCGTCCTTTTATTAGCCGGGTTTTTTTTGTTTGTTTTTTTTCTAGTGCCGTATGTGTTACCTCCGCTGCCCTGGCTGGCTGGCTGTCACTATAGTGTCCAGATGCTCTGTTACCTTCACTGCCCTGGCTGGCTGGCTGTCACTATAGTGTCCAGATGTGTTACCTCCGCTGCCCTGGCTGGCTGGCTGTCACTATAGTGTCCAGATGTGTTACCTTCGCTGCCCTGGCTGGCTGGCTGTCACTATAGTGTCCAGATGTGTTACCTTCGCTGCCCTGGCTGGCTGGCTGTCACTATAGTGTCCAGATGTGTTACCTTCGCTGCCCAGGCTGGCTGGCTGTCACTATAGTGTCCAGATGTGTTACCTTCACTGCCCTGGCTGGCTGGCTGTCACTATAGTGTCCAGATGTGTTACCTTCACTGCCCTGGCTGGCTGGCTGTCACTATAGTGTCCAGATGCTCTGTTACCTCCGCTGCCCTGGCTGGCTGGCTGTCACTATAGTGTCCAGATGCTATGTTACCTCCGCTGCCCTGGCTGGCTGGCTGTCACTATAGTGTCCAGATGCTCTGTTACCTTCTCTGCCCAGGCTGGCTGGCTGTCACTATAGTGTCCAGATGTGTTACCTTCACTGCCCTGGCTGGCTGGCTGTCACTATAGTGTCCAGATGCTCTGTTACCTCCGCTGCCCTGGCTGGCTGGCTGTCACTATAGTGTCCAGATGCTCTGTTACCTCCGCTGCCCTGGCTGGCTGGCTGTCACTATAGTGTCCAGATGTGTTACCTTCTCTGCCCAGGCTGGCTGGCTGTCACTATAGTGTCCAGATGCTCTGTTACCTTCACTGCCCTGGCTGGCTGGCTGTCACTATAGTGTCCAGATGCTCTGTTACCTCCGCTGCCCTGGCTGGCTGGCTGTCACTATAGTGTCCAGATGTGTTACCTCCGCTGCCCTGGCTGGCTGGCTGTCACTATAGTGTCCAGATGCTCTGTTACCTCCGCTGCCCTGGCTGGCTGGCTGTCACTATAGTGTCCAGATGCTATGTTACCTCCGCTGCCCTGGCTGGCTGGCTGTCACTATAGTGTCCAGATGCTATGTTACCTCCGCTGCCCTGGCTGGCTGGCTGTCACTATAGTGTCCAGATGCCGGTGGTCGCGTTGCTCGCGCTCGCGCACAACGCAACAAACTAACAAACAAACTTCGGGAGAGAACGCCGCTATAAGCACTTTTCATGGCCACGGACAACGAGAGCACAGTCTAACTGCGGAGTGAGGAAAATGACAAACCAAGCAAGTGAGAGCTGTTTCTGTTTGTGACATGACGTGCTGCTCGCAGCTCGCTTCATGCAACGGATGTACCCGTATGTTTGTTCTATTAAAGGGTAGATCGCTACCGTTTGGGGGCTCAGCAGCCCCCAAACGGTAGCGATCTAGCCTTATAGAACGAACGTACCGATATGCTGTGAGCTTAGCCTGTTGCTAACGCCACCCCCTCCTCTCTCTCTCTCTCTCTCTCTCTCTCTATCTCTATCTCTATCTCTATCTCTCTCTCTCTCTCTCTCTCTATCTCTATCTCTCTCTCTCTCGTCTCCTCTCTCTAACGCAACTCTAAC
>NW_027638175.1:72292-77553 GCF_951216825.1 Electrona antarctica
CCGGCAGCTAGTGGATGGTTGGGGGGGGGGGGGGTGCATAGTATCGGGTTTCAAGCAGTGTTTTCGGTGCCACATGTGGAGGAGGCGGACTTATGTCACTGGAGAAGGAAAAAAACATGTACACGTGATGCGGAAATCCGCAGCGAGGAGACAACATACCCCACCGAGCTGCACCTGATGTACACTCGCTCTATGCGGTCTCAGAGAGCCCACTCGGCTCCTCCACTCGACTCCACTCTCCTCCTCGATGGAGCACTTTAACAATCGGAACATTAACCATTTCCGGGTCAAGCTGGAATGACCCCGAGTGATCGAGTGGGAGTGGCCGAGATTTTGGGTATTGGAATTTGGCTCAAGGGTCACAGAGAGGGGAGCAGGTCTCCTTTCCACTCCTCTCCCCTCCTCCCCTCCCCTCCCCTCCCCTCCCCTCATATATCCTCTCCTCTCCCCGCCCCATCTCTCCTCTCCTCTCCTCTCCTCTCCTCTCCTCTCCTCTCCTCTCCTCTCCTCTCCTCTCCTCTCCTCTCCTCTCCTCTCCTCTCCTCTCCTCTCCTCTCCTCTCCTCTCCCCATCTCTCCTCTCCCCTCCCCATCTCACCTCTCCTCCCCTCCCCTCCCTCCTCTCCTCTCCTCTCCTCTCCCCTCCCCTCATCTCTCCTCCTCTCCTCTCCCCATCTCTCCTCCTCTCCTCTCCTCTCCTCTCCTCTCCTCTCCTCTCCTCTCCTCTCCTCTCCTCTCCTCTCCTCTCCTCTCCTCTCCTCTCCTCTCCTCTCCTCTCCTCTCCTCTCCTCTCCCCTCCCCATCTCTCCTCTCCTCTCCTCTCCTCTCCTCTCCTCTCCTCTCCTCTCCTCTCCTCTCCTCTCCTCTCCTCTCCTCTCCTCTCCTCTCCTCTCCTCTCCTCTCCTCTCCTCTCCTCTCCTCTCCTCTCCCCTCCCCATCTCTCCTCTCCTCTCCTCTCCTCTCCCCTCCCCTCTCTCTCCCACATGTCAGTTTTCAGAACACAGACGATGTATTTAATCGTTCACGATGTAGTTTGATAAATATTCTGCACATAATTCCTCGTCTGCGTTGATGTGCGTTTGACTGAGAAAGCGCTCACGCCTTCAACATCTTTAAGAACTGGCATCGACTCGTCACAACGTTACAGCCAATGAACTGGCATCGACTCGTCACAACGTTACAGCCAATGAACTGGCATCGACTCGTCACAACGTTACAGCCAATGAACTGGCATCGACTCGTCACAACGTTACAGCCAATGAACTGGCATCGACTCGTCACAACGTTACAGCCAATGAACTGGCATCGACTCGTCACAACGTTACAGCCAATGAACTGGCATCGACTCGTCACAACGTTACAGCCAATGAACTGGCATCGACTCGTCACAACGTTACAGCCAATGAACTGGCATCGACTCGTCACAACGTTACAGCCAATGAACTGGCATCGACTCGTCACAACGTTACAGCCAATGAACTGGCATCGACTCGTCACAACGTTACAGCCAATGAACTGGCATCGACTCGTCACAACGTTACAGCCAATGAACTGGCATCGACTCGTCACAACGTTACAGCCAATGAACTGGCATCGACTCGTCACAACGTTACAGCCAATGAACTGGCATCGACTCGTCACAACGTTACAGCCAATGAACTGGCATCGACTCGTCACAACGTTACAGCCAATGAACTGGCATCGACTTGTCACAACGTTACAGCCAATGTTCCGACAAACCACAAGATAACGCCAACGTCTGTTAGCCTCCTTCACTCGCCACTTCACCCCCGAAACCCCTTTCCCAGGTTTTATGTGTAATGTGTGTTTTTAGATATTTTAGTCATGACCAAAAACCAGTCCAGAAAATGTGGTCTCACTTCCTTCCTGGACTACAAAGTTACACCTCCATGCATTAACATTGTTACTGTTATCCACTACACAGTCACACCTCCATGCATTAACATTGTTACTGTTATCCACTACAGTTACACCTCCATGCATTAACATTGTTACTGTTATCCACTACACAGTCACACCTCCATGCATTAACATTGTTACTGTTATCCACTACACAGTCACACCTCCATGCATTAACATTGTTACTGTTATCCACTACACAGTTACACCTCCATGCATTAACATTGTTACTGTTATCCACTACACAGTTACACCTCCATGCATTAACATTGTTACTGTTATCCACTACACAGTCACACCTCCATGCATTAACATTGTTACTGTTATCCACTACACAGTCACACCTCCATGCATTAACATTGTTACTGTTATCCACTACACAGTTACACCTCCATGCATTAACATTGTTACTGTTATCCACTACACAGTCACACCTCCATGCATTAACATTGTTACTGTTATCCACTACACAGTTACACCTCCATGCATTAACATTGTTACTGTTATCCACTACAGTTACACCTCCATGCATTAACATTGTTACTGTTATCCACTACACAGTTACACCTCCATGCATTAACATTGTTACTGTTATCCACTACAGTTACACCTCCATGCATTAACATTGTTACTGTTATCCACTACACAGTCACACCTCCATGCATTAACATTGTTACTGTTATCCACTACACAGTTACACCTCCATGCATTAACATTGTTACTGTTATCCACTACAGTTACACCTCCATGCATTAACATTGTTACTGTTATCCACTACAGTTACACCTCCATGCATTAACATTGTTACTGTTATCCACTACACAGTTACACCTCCATGCATTAACATTGTTACTGTTATCCACTACACAGTTACACCTCCATGCATTAACATTGTTACTGTTATCCACTACAGTTACACCTCCATGCATTAACATTGTTACTGTTATCCACTACACAGTCACACCTCCATGCATTAACATTGTTACTGTTATCCACTACACAGTTACACCTCCATGCATTAACATTGTTACTGTTATCCACTACAGTTACACCTCCATGCATTAACATTGTTACTGTTATCCACTACAGTTACACCTCCATGCATTAACATTGTTACTGTTATCCACTACACAGTTACACCTCCATGCATTAACATTGTTACTGTTATCCACTACACAGTTACACCTCCATGCATTAACATTGTTACTGTTATCCACTACACAGTTACACCTCCATGCATTAACATTGTTACTGTTATCCACTACAGTTACACCTCCATGCATTAACATTGTTACTGTTATCCACTACACAGTTACACCTCCATGCATTAACATTGTTACTGTTATCCACTACACAGTTACACCTCCATGCATTAACATTGTTACTGTTATCCACTACACAGTTACACCTCCATGCATTAACATTGTTACTGTTATCCACTACACAGTTACACCTCCATGCATTAACATTGTTACTGTTATCCACTACACAGTTACACCTCCATGCATTAACATTGTTACTGTTATCCACTACACAGTCACACCTCCATGCATTAACATTGTTACTGTTATCCACTACACAGTCACACCTCCATGCATTAACATTGTTACTGTTATCCACTACACAGTCACACCTCCATGCATTAACATTGTTACTGTTATCCACTACACAGTCACACCTCCATGCATTAACATTGTTACTGTTATCCACTACACAGTTACACCTCCATGCATTAACATTGTTACTGTTATCCACTACACAGTTACACCTCCATGCATTAACATTGTTACTGTTATCCACTACACAGTTACACCTCCATGCATTAACATTGTTACTGTTATCCACTACACAGTTACACCTCCATGCATTAACATTGTTACTGTTATCCACTACACAGTTACACCTCCATGCATTAACATTGTTACTGTTATCCACTACACAGTTACACCTCCATGCATTAACATTGTTACTGTTATCCACTACACAGTTACACCTCCATGCATTAACATTGTTACTGTTATCCACTACACAGTCACACCTCCATGCATTAACATTGTTACTGTTATCCACTACACAGTCACACCTCCATGCATTAACATTGTTACTGTTATCCACTACACAGTCACACCTCCATGCATTAACATTGTTACTGTTATCCACTACACAGTCACACCTCCATGCATTAACATTGTTACTGTTATCCACTACACAGTCACACCTCCATGCATTAACATTGTTACTGTTATCCACTACACAGTCACACCTCCATGCATTAACATTGTTACTGTTATCCACTACACAGTTACACCTCCATGCATTAACATTGTTACTGTTATCCACTACACAGTTACACCTCCATGCATTAAACATTGTTACTGTTATCCACTACACAGTTACACCTCCATGCATTAACATTGTTACTGTTATCCACTACACAGTTACACCTCCATTGCATTAACATTGTTACTGTTATCCACTACACAGTTACCACCTCCATGCATTAACATTGTTACTGTTATCCACTACACAGTCACACCTCCATGCATTAACATTGTTACTGTTATCCACTACACAGTCTACACCTCCATGCATTAACATTGTTACTGTTATCCACTACACAGTCACACCTCCATGCATTAACATTGTTACTGTTATCCACTACAGTTACACCTCCATGCATTAACATTGTTACTGTTATCCACTACACAGTCACACCTCCATGCATTAACATTGTTACTGTTATCCACTACACAGTCACACCTCCATGCATTAACATTGTTACTGTTATCCACTACACAGTCACACCTCCATGCATTAACATTGTTACTGTTATCCACTACACAGTCACACCTCCATGCATTAACATTGTTACTGTTATCCACTACACAGTTACACCTCCATGCATTAACATTGTTACTGTTATCCACTACACAGTTACACACCTCCATGCATTAACATTGTTACTGTTATCCACTACACAGTTACACCTCCATGCATTAACATTGTTACTGTTATCCACTACACAGTTACACCTCCATGCATTAACATTGTTACTGTTATCTCAACTACACAGTTACACCTCCATGCATTAACATTGTTACTGTTATCCACTACACAGTTACACCTCCATGCATTAACATTGTTACTGTTATCCACTACACAGTCACACCTCCATGCATTAACATTGTTACTGTTATCCACTACACAGTTACACCTCCATGCATTAACATTGTTACTGTTATCCACTACACAGTACACCTCCATGCATTAACATTGTTACTGTTATCCACTACACAGTCTACACCTCCATGCATTAACATTGTTACTGTTATCCACTACACA